>NW_028137334.1:157500-160000 GCF_965140915.1 Aythya marila | reverse complement strand
TACGGTTAGGGTTAGGGTTAGGGTTAGGGTTAGGGTTAGGGTTAGGGTTAGGGTTAGGGTTAGGGTTAGTTTTAGGGTTAGGGTTCTCTTAGGGTTAGGGTTAATGTTAGGGTTAGGGTTAGGGTAAGGGTTAGGGTTAGGGTTAGGTTTAGGATTAGTGTTCTCTTAGGGTTAGGGTTAGGGTTAGGGTTAGGATTAGGGTTAGGTTTAGGATTAGTGTTGTCTTAGGGTTTGGTATAGGGTTATGGTTAGGGTTAGGATTAGGATTAGGGTTAGGGTTAGGGTTAGGGTTAGGGTTAGGGTTAGTGTTCTCTTAGGGTTAGGGTTAGGGTTAGGGTTAGGATTAGGGTTAGGTTTAGGATTAGTGTTCTCTTAGGGTTTGGTATAGGGTTATGGTTAGGGTTAGGATTAGGATTAGGGTTAGGGTTAGGGTTAGGGTTAGGGTTAGGGTTAGTGTTCTCTTAGAGTTAGTGTTTGGGTTAGAGTTAGGGTTTGATTTAGGGTTAGTGTTAGGTTTAGGGTTAGGGTTAGGGTTATGGTTACGCTTAGGTTAGGGTTAGAGTTAGGGTTAGGGTTATGGTTAGGGTTAGGGTTAGGGTTAGGGTTAGGGTTAGGGATAGGGTTAGGGTAAGGGACAGTGTTCTCTTAGGGTTAGGGTTAGGTTTAGGGTAAGGGTTAGGGTTAGGGTTAGAGTTAGGGTTAGGGTTAGGGTTAGGGTTAGGGTTAGGGTTAGGGTTAGGGTTAGGGTTAGGGTTAGGGTTAGGGTTAGGGTTATGTTTAGGGTTAGGTTTAGGGTTAGGCTTAGGGTTAGGGTTAGGGTTCTCTTAGGGTTATGGTTAGGGTTAGGGTTAGGGTTAGGGTTAGGGTTAGGGTTAAGGTTAGGGTTAGGGTTAGGGTTAGGGTTAGGGTTAGGGTTAGGGTTAGGGGTCTCTCAGGGTTAGGGTTACGGTTAGGGTTAGGATTAGAGTTAGGGTTAGGGTTAGGGTTAGTGTTCTCTTAGGGTTAGGGTTAGGGTTAGGGTTAGGGTTAGGGTTAGGGTTAGGGTTAGGGTTAGGGTTAGGGTTAGGGTTAGGGTTAGGGTTAGGGTTAGGGTTAGGGTTAGGGTTAGGGTTAGGGTAAGGGTTAGGGTTAGGGATAGTATTGTCTTAGGGTTAGGGTTAGGTTTAGGGTAAGGGTTAGGTTTAGGGATAGGGTAAAGGTTAGGGTTAGGGTTAGGGTTAGCGTTAGGGTTCTCGTAGGGTTAGGGTTAGGTTTAGGGTTAGTGATCTCTTAGGTTTAGGTTTAGGGTTAGGGTAAGGTTTAGGGTTAGGGTTACGGTTGGGATTAGTATAAGGGTTAGGGTTAGGGTTAGGTTTAGCGTTAGGGGTAGGGTTAGGGTGGATGTAGGGTTAGGGTTAGGGTTAGGGTTAGGGTTAGGGTAAGGTTTAGGGTTAGGGTTAGGGTTAGGGTTAGGGTTAGGGTTAGGGTTAGTGTTCTCTTAGAGTTAGTGTTTGGGTTAGAGTTAGGGTTTGATTTAGGGTTAGTGTTAGGTTTAGGGTTAGGGTTAGGGTTATGGTTACGCTTAGGTTAGGGTTAGAGTTAGGGTTAGGGTTATGGTTAGGGTTAGGGTTAGGGTTAGGGTTAGGGTTAGGGATAGGGTTAGGGTAAGGGACAGTGTTCTCTTAGGGTTAGGGTTAGGTTTAGGGTAAGGGTTAGGGTTAGGGTTAGAGTTAGGGTTAGGGTTAGGGTTAGGGTTAGGGTTAGGGTTAGGGTTAGGGTTAGGGTTAGGGTTAGGGTTATGTTTAGGGTTAGGTTTAGGGTTAGGCTTAGGGTTAGGGTTAGGGTTCTCTTAGGGTTATGGTTAGGGTTAGGGTTAGGGTTAGGGTTAGGGTTAGGGTTAAGGTTAGGGTTAGGGTTAGGGTTTGGGTTAGGGTTAGGGTTAGGGTTAGGGGTCTCTCAGGGTTAGGGTTACGGTTAGGGTTAGGATTAGAGTTAGGGTTAGGGTTAGGGTTAGTGTTCTCTTAGGGTTAGGGTTAGGGTTAGGGTTAGGGTTAGGGTTAGGGTTAGGGTTAGGGTTAGGGTTAGGGTTAGGGTTAGGGTTAGGGTTAGGGTTAGGGTTAGGGTTAGGGTTAGGGTTAGGGTAAGGGTTAGGGTTAGGGATAGTATTGTCTTAGGGTTAGGGTTAGGTTTAGGGTAAGGGTTAGGTTTAGGGATAGGGTAAAGGTTAGGGTTAGGGTTAGGGTTAGCGTTAGGGTTCTCGTAGGGTTAGGGTTAGGTTTAGGGTTAGTGATCTCTTAGGTTTAGGTTTAGGGTTAGGGTAAGGTTTAGGGTTAGGGTTACGGTTGGGATTAGTATAAGGGTTAGGGTTAGGGTTAGGTTTAGCGTTAGGGGTAGGGTTAGGGTGGATGTAGGGTTAGGGTTAGGGTTAGGGTTAGGGTTAGGGTAAGGTTTAGGGTTAGGGTTAGGGTTAGGGTTAGGGTTAGGGTTCTCTTAGGGTTAGGGTTACGGTTAGGGTTTGGGT
>NW_028137334.1:150000-152500 GCF_965140915.1 Aythya marila | reverse complement strand
TTAGGGTTAGGGTTAGGGTTAGGGTTAGGGTTAGGGTTAGGGTTAGGGTTAGGGTTAGGGTTAGGGTTAGGTTTAGGGTTAGTGTTCTCTTAGGGTTAGGGTTAGGGTTAGGGTTAGGATTAGGGTTAGGTTTAGGATTAGTGTTCTCTTAGGGTTTGGGATAGGGTTATGGTTAGGGTTAGGATTAGGATTAGGGTTAGGGTTATGGTTAGGGTTAGGGTTAGTGTTCTCTTAGAGTTAGTGTTTGAGTTAGAGTTAGGGTTAGATTTAGGGTTAGTGTTAGGTTTAGGGTTAGGGTTAGGGTTATGGTTAGGCTTAGGTTAGGGTTAGGGTTAGGGTTAGGGTTAGGGTTAGGGTTAGGGTTAGGGTTAGGGTTAGGGTTAGGGTTAGGGTTAGGGTAAGGGTTCTCTTAGGGTTAGGGTAAGGGTTAGGGTTTGGGTTAGGGTTAGGGTTAGGGTTAGTGTTCTCTTAGGGTTAGGGTTAAGGTTAGGGTTAGGGTTAGGGTTAGGGTTCTCTTTGTGTTAGGGTTAGGGTTAGGGTTAGGGTTCTCTTAGGGTTAGGGTTCTCTTAGTGTTAGAGTTAGGGTTCACTTAGGGTTAGGGTTAAGGTTAGGGTTAGGGTTAGGGTTAGGGATAGGGTTAGGGTTAGGTTTAGGGTTATGGTTAAGTTAGGGTTAGGGTTAGGTTTAGGGTTAGGGTTAGGGGTAAGGTTAGGGTTAGGGTTAGGGTTAGTGTTAGGGTTAGGGTTAGGTTTCGGGTTAGGGTTAGGTTTAGGGTTAGAGTTAGGGTTAGGATTAGGGTTAGGATTAGTGTTAGGGTTAGGGTTAGTGTTAGGGTTAGGTTAAGTGTTAGGGTTAGGGTTAGGTTTAGGGTTAGGGTTCTCTTAGGGTTAGGGTTAGTGTTAGGGTTAGGGTTAGGGTTAGGGTTATGTTTAGGATTAGTGTTCTATTAGGGTTAGGGTTAGGGTTAGGGTTAGGATTAGGGTTAGGTTTAGGATTAGTGTTCTCTTAGGGTTTGGGTTAGGGTTAGGGTTAGGATTAGGATTAGGGTTAGGGTTATGTTTAGGGTTAGGTTTAGCGTTAGGGGTAGGGTTAGGGTTAGGGTTAGGATTAGTGTTCTCTTAGGGTTAGGGTTAGGGTTAGGATTAGTGTTCTCTTAGGGTTAGGGTTAGGGTTAGGGTTAGGATTAGGGTTAGGTTTAGGATAAGTGTTCTCTTAGGGTTTGGGTTCGGGTTAGGATTAGGATTAGGATTAGGGTTACGGTTATGGTTAGGGTTAGGGTTAGGGTTAGGGTTAGGGTTAGGGTTAGGGTTAGGGTTAGGGTAAGGGTTCTCTTAGGGTTAGGGTAAGGGTTAGGGTTTGGGTTAGGGTTAGGGTTAGGATTAGGGTTAGTGTTCTCTTAGGGTTAGGGTTAAGGTTAGGGTTAGGGTTAGGGTTAGGGTTCCCTTTGTGTTAGGGTTAGGGTTAGGGTTAGGGTTCTCTTAGGGTTAGGGTTCTCTTAGTGTTAGAGTTAGGGTTCACTTAGGGTTAGGGTTAAGGTTAGGGTTAGGGTTAGGGTTAGGGTTAGGGTTAGGGTTAGGGTTAGGGTTAGGGTTACGGTTAGGGTTAGTTTTAGGGTTAGGGTTCTCTTAGGGTTAGGGTTAATGTTAGGGTTAGGGTTAGGGTTAGGGTTAGTTTTAGGGTTAGGTTTAGCAGTAGTGTTCTCTTAGGGTTAGGGTTAGGGTTAGGATTAGGGTTAGGTTTAGGATTAGTGTTCTCTTAGGGTTTGGGTTAGGGTTAGGGTTAGGATTAGGATTAGGGTAAGGGTTATGGTTAGTGTTAGGTTTAGCGTTAGGGGTAGGGTAAGGGTTAGGGTTAGGTTTAGGGTTAGGTTTAGGGTTAGGGTTAGGGTTAGGGTTAATGTTCTCTTAGAGTTAGTGTTTCGGTCAGAGTTAGGGTTAGAGTTAGGGTTAGTGTTACGTTTAGGGTTAGGGTTAGGTTTATGGTTAGGGTTAGGTTAGGGTTTAGGTTAGGGTTAGGGTTAGGGTTAGGGTTAGGGTTAGGATTAGGGTTAGGGTTAGCGTTAGGGTTAGGGTTAGGGTTAGGGTTAGGGTTAGGGTTAGGGTTAGGGTTAGGGTTAGGGTTAGGGTTAGGGTTAGGATTAGGGTTAGAGTTAGTGTTCTCTTAGGGTTAGGGTTAGGGTTAGGGTTAGGGTTAGGGTTAGGGTTAGGGTTAGGGTTCTCTTCTGGTTAGGGTTAGGGTTAGGGTTAGGGTTAGGGTTAGGGTTAGGGTTAAGGTTAGGGTTAGGGTTAGGGTTAGGGTTAGGGTTAGGGTTAGGGTTAGGGTTAGGGTTAGGGTTAGGGTTAGGGTTAGGGTTAGGGTTAGGGTTAGGGTTAGGGTTAGGGTTAGGGTTAGGGTTAGGGTTAGGGTTCTCTTAGGGTTAGGGTTAGGGTTAGGGTTAGGGTTAGGGTTAGGGTTAGGGTTAGTGTTCTCTTAGGGTTAGTGGTAGGGTTAGGGTTAGGG
>NW_028137334.1:142500-145000 GCF_965140915.1 Aythya marila | reverse complement strand
CGGTTAGGGTTAGGATTAGAGTTAGGGTTAGGGTTAGGGTTAGTGTTCTCTTAGGGTTAGGGTTAGGGTTAGGGTTAGGGTTAGGGTTAGGGTTAGGGTTAGGGTTATGGTTAGTGTTAGGGTTAGGGATAGTGTTCTCTTAGGGTTAGGGTTAGGTTTAGGGTTAGGGTTAGGGTTAGGGTTAGGGTTCTCTTAGGGTTATGGTTAGGGTTAGGGTTAGCGTTAGGATTAGGGTTAGCGTTAGGGTTAGTGTTAGGGTTAGGGTTAGGATTAGGGTTAAGTTTAGGGTTAGGGTTAGGGTTAGGGTTAGGGTTAGGGTTAGGTTAGGGTTAGGGTTCGGGTTAGGGTTAGGGTTAAGGTTAGAGTTCTCTTAGGGTTAGGCTTAGTGTTCTGTTAGGGTTAGGGTTAGGGTTCTCTTAGGGTTAGGGTTAGGGTTAGGGTTAGGGTTAGGGTTAGGGTTAGGGTTAGGGTTAGGGTTACGGTTAGGGTTAGGGTTAGGGTTAGGGTTAGTTTTACGGTTAGGGTTCTCTTAGGGTTAGGGTTAATGTTAGGGTTAGGGTTAGGGTTAGGGTTAGTTTTAGGGTTAGGTTTAGCAGTAGTGTTCTCTTAGGGTTAGGGTTAGGGTTAGGATTAGGGTTAGGTTTAGGATTAGTGTTCTCTTAGGGTTTGGGTTAGGGTTAGGGTTAGGATTAGGATTAGGGTAAGGGTTATGGTTAGTGTTAGGTTTAGCGTTAGGGGTAGGGTAAGGGTTAGGGTTAGGTTTAGGGTTAGGGTTAGGGTTAGGGTTAGGGTTAGGGTTAATGTTCTCTTAGAGTTAGTGTTTCGGTTAGAGTTAGGGTTAGAGTTAGTGTTAGTGTTACGTTTAGGGTTAGGGTTAGGTTTATGGTTAGGGTTAGGTTAGGGTTTAGGTTAGGGTTCAGGTTAGGGTTAGGGTTAGGGTTAGGATTAGGGTTAGGGTTAGGGTTAGGGTTAGGGTTAGGATTAGGGTTAGAGTTAGTGTTCTCTTAGGGTTAGGGTTAGGGTTATGGTTAGGGTTAGGGTTAGGGTTAGGGTTCTCTTCTGGTTAGGGTTAGGGTTAGGGTTAGGGTTAGGGTTAGGGTTAGGGTTAAGGTTAGGGTTAGGGTTAGGGTTAGGGTTAGGGTTAGGGTTAGGGTTAGGGTTAGGATTAGGATAAGGGTTAGGGTTAGGGTTAGGGTTAGGGTTAGGGTTAGGGTTAGGGTTAGGGTTAGGGTTAGGGTTCTCTTAGGGTTAAGGTTAGGGTTAGGGTTAGGGTTAGGGTTAGGGTTAGGGTTAGGGTTAGGGTTAGTGTTCTCTTAGGGTTAGTGGTAGGGTTAGGGTTAGGGTTAGGGTTAGGGTTAGGGTTAGGGTTAGGGTTAGGGTTAGGGTTAGGGTTAGGTTTAGGGTTAGTGTTCTCTTAGGGTTAGGGTTAGGGTTAGGGTTAGGATTAGGGTTAGGTTTAGGATTAGTGTTCTCTTAGGGTTTGGGATAGGGTTATGGTTAGGGTTAGGATTAGGATTAGGGTTAGGGTTATGGTTAGGGTTAGGGTTAGTGTTCTCTTAGAGTTAGTGTTTGAGTTAGAGTTAGGGTTAGATTTAGGGTTAGTGTTAGGTTTAGGGTTAGGGTTAGGGTTATGGTTAGGCTTAGGTTAGGGTTAGGGTTAGGGTTAGGGTTAGGGTTAGGGTTAGGGTTAGGGTTAGGGTTAGGGTTAGGGTTAGGGTTAGGGTTAGGGTAAGGGTTCTCTTAGGGTTAGGGTAAGGGTTAGGGTTTGGGTTAGGGTTAGGGTTAGGGTTAGGGTTAGTGTTCTCTTAGGGTTAGGGTTAAGGTTAGGGTTAGGGTTAGGGTTAGGGTTCTCTTTGTGTTAGGGTTAGGGTTAGGGTTAGGGTTCTCTTAGGGTTAGGGTTCTCTTAGTGTTAGAGTTAGGGTTCACTTAGGGTTAGGGTTAAGGTTAGGGTTAGGGTTAGGGTTAGGGATAGGGTTAGGGTTAGGTTTAGGGTTATGGTTAAGTTAGGGTTAGGGTTAGGTTTAGGGTTAGGGTTAGGGTTAAGGTTAGGGTTAGGGTTAGGGTTAGTGTTAGGGTTAGGGTTAGGTTTCGGGTTAGGGTTAGGTTTAGGGTTAGAGTTAGGGTTAGGATTAGGGTTAGGATTAGTGTTAGGGTTAGGGTTAGTGTTAGGGTTAGGTTAAGTGTTAGGGTTAGGGTTAGGTTTAGGGTTAGGGTTCTCTTAGGGTTAGGGTTAGTGTTAGGGTTAGGGTTAGGGTTAGGGTTATGTTTAGGATTAGTGTTCTATTAGGGTTAGGGTTAGGGTTAGGGTTAGGATTAGGGTTAGGTTTAGGATTAGTGTTCTCTTAGGGTTTGGTTTAGGGTTAGGGTTAGGATTAGGATTAGGGTTAGGGTTATGTTTAGGGTTAGGTTTAGCGTTAGGGGTAGGGTTAGGGTTAGGGTTAGGATTAGTGTTCTCTTAGGGTTAGGGTTAGGGTTAGGATTAGTGTTCTCTTAGGGTTA
>NW_028137334.1:60000-62500 GCF_965140915.1 Aythya marila | reverse complement strand
TTAGGGTTAGGGTTAGGGTTCTCTTAGGGTTAGGGTTAGGTTTAGGGTTAGTGATCTCTTAGGTTTAGGTTTAGGGTTTTGGTAAGGGTTAGGGTTAGGGTTAGGGTTAGGGTTCTCTTAGGGTTAGGGTTAGGGTTAGTGTTCTTTTAGGATTAGGGTTAGGGTTAGGGTTAGGGTTAGGGTTAGTGTTCTTTTAGGATTAGGGTTAGGGTTAGGGTTAGTGTTAGGGTTAGGGTTAGGGTTAGGGTTAGGGTTAGGGTTCTCTTAGTGTTAGGGTTAGGGTTAGGGTTAGGGTTAGGGTTAGGGTTAGGGTTAGGGTTAGGGTTAGGGTTAGGGTAATGGATAGTGTTCTCTTAGGGTTAGGATTAGGTTTAGGGTAAGGGTTAGGGTTAGCGTTAGGGTTATGGTTAGTGTTAGGGTTAGGGTTAGGGTTAGTGTTAGGGTTAGGGTTAGGGTTAGGGTTAGGGTTAGGGTTAGTGTTAGTGTTAGGGTTAGGGTTCTCTTAGGGTTAGGGTTAGGGTTAAGGTTAGGGTTAGGTTTAGTGTAAGGGTTTGGGTTAGATTTAGGTTTAGGTTTAGGGTTAGGTTAGGTTTAGTGTTCTCTTAGGGTTAGGGTTAGGGTTAGGCATAGGGTTAGGGTTAAGGTTAGGGTTAGGGTTAGGGTTAGGGTTCTCTTAGGGTTAGGGTTAGGGTTAGGGTTAAGGTTAGGGTTAGGGTAAGGGTTTGGGTTAGAGTTAGTGTTAGGTTTACGGTTAGGGTTAGGCTTAGGGTTCTCTTAGGGTTAGGGTTAGGGTTAGGGTTAGGGTTAGGGTTAGGGTTAGGGTTAGGGTTAGGGTTAGGGTTAGGGTTAGGGTTAGGGTTAGGGTTAGGGTTAGGGTTAGGGTTAGGGTTAGGGTTAGTGTTCTCTTAGGTTTATGTTAAGGTTAGGGTTAGGGTTAGGTTTAGGATTAGGGTTAGGGTCAGGGTTCTCTTAGGGTTAGGGTTCTCTCAGGGTTAGTGTTAGGGTTAGGGTTAGGGTTAGGGTTAGGGTTACGGTTAGGTTTAGGGTTAGGGTTAGGGTTAGGTTTAGGGTTAGGGTTAGGTTCAGGGTTAGGGTTAGGGTTAGGGTTAGGGTTAGGGTTAGTGTTCTCTTAGGTTTACGTTAAGGTTAGGGTTAGGGTTAGGTTTAGGATTAGGGTTAGGGTCAGGGTTCTCTTAGGGTTAGGGTTCTCTCAGGGTTACGGTTACTGTTAGGGTTAGGGTTAGGGTTAGGGTTAGGGTTAGGGTTCTCTTAGGGTTAGGGTTAGGTTTAGGGTTAGCGATCTCTTAGGTTTAGGTTTAGGGTTTTGGTAAGGGTTAGGGTTAGGGTTAGGGTTAGGGTTCTCTTAGGGTTAGGGTTAGGGTTAGTGTTCTTTTAGGATTAGGGTTAGGGTTAGGGTTAGGGTTAGGGTTATGTTTAGGATTAGTGTTCTTTTAGGGTTAGGGTTAGGGTTAGGATTAGAGTTAGGTTTAGGATTAGTGTTCTCTTAGGGTTAGGGTTAGGGTTAGGATTAGGATTAGGGTTAGGGTTATGGTTAGGGTTAGGTTTAGCGTTAGATGTAGGATAAGGGTTAGGGTTAGGTTTAGGGTTAGGGTTAGGGTTAGGGTTAGTGTTACGGTTAGTGTTAGGGTTAGAGTTAGGGTTAGAGTTAGGGTTAGTGTTAGGTTTAGGGTTAGGGTAAGGGTTAGGGTTAGTGTTAGGGTTCTCTTAGGATTAGGTTAGGTTTAGGGTTAGTGATCTCTTAGGTTTAGGTTTAGGGTCAGGGTAAGGTTAGGGTTAGGGTTAGGGTTAATGTTCTCTTAGGGTTAGGGTTAGGGTTAGGGTTAGGGTTCTCTTAGGGTTAGGGTTAGGGTTAGTGTTCTCTTAGGATTAGGGTTAGGGTTAGGGTTAGGGTTATGGTTAGGGTTAGGGTTAGGGTTAGGGTTAGGGTTAGGGTTAGTGTTAGGGTTAGGGTTAGGTTTAGGGTTAGGGTTAGGGTTAGGGTTAGTGTTAGGGTTAGGTTTAGGGTTAGGTTTAGGTTTAGGCTTAGGGTTAGGCTTAGGGTTAGGCTTAGAGTTAAGGTTAGGGTTAGGGTTAGGTTTAGGATTAGTGTTCTCTTAGGGTTAGGGTTAGGGTTAGGGTTAGGATTAGGGTTACGTTTAGGATTAGTGTTTTCTTAGGGTTAGGGTTAGGGTTAGGGTTAAGATTAGGATTTAGGTTAGGGTTATGTTTAGGGTTAGGTTTAGGGTTAGGGGTAGGGTAATGGTTAGGGTTAGGGTTAGGGTTAGGGTTAGGGTTAGGGTTAGGGTTCTCATAGGGTTAGGGTTAGGTATAAGGTTAGTGATCTCTTAGGTTTAGGTTTAGGGTTATGGTAAGGGTTAGGGTTAGGGTTAGGGTTAGGGTTCTCTTAGTGTTAGGGTTAGGGTTAGTGTTCTCTTAGGATTAGGGTTAGGGTTAGGGTTAGGGTTCTCTTAGGGTTAGGGTTAGGGTTAGGGTTAGGGTT
>NW_028137334.1:0-35000 GCF_965140915.1 Aythya marila | reverse complement strand
TATGTTTAGGGTCATGTTAGTTTTAAGGTTAGGGTTAGGGTTAGGGTAAGGCTTAGAGTTAGGGTTAAAGTTCGCGTTCGGGTTAGAGTTAGGGTCATGGTTAGAGTCAGGGTTAGGGTTAGGTTTACGTTTAGGGTTAGTGTTAGTGTTAGGTTTACGTTTAGGGTTAGTGTTAGTGTTACAGTTTGGGTTAAGGTTAGTGTTAGTGTTTTGTTAGGGGTCAGGTTTGGGTTAGGGTTAGGGTTAGTGTAAGGATTAGGGTTAGCCTTAGGGCTAGGTTTAGGATTAAGTTTCGGGTTAGGTTTAGGGTTAGTGTAAGGGTTAGGGTTAGGGTAAGGGTTAGGGTTAGGGTAAGGGTTAGGGTTAGGGTTAGGGTTAGAGTTAGGGTTAGGGTTTGAGGTAGGGTTAGGGTTACGGTTAAAGTTCGGGTTCGGGTTAGGTTTAGGGTCATGGTTAGGGTTAGGGTAAGGGTAAGGGTTAGGGTTAGGTTTAGGTTTATATTAGGGTTAGGGTTAGGGTTAGGGTTACGGTTAGTGTTAGGGTTAGGGTTAGGGTTAGCGTTAGGGTTAGGGTTAGGGTTAGGGTTAGGGTTAGGGTTAGGGTTAGGGTTAGAGTTAGGGTTAGGTTTAGGTTTATCTTAAGGGTTAGTGTTATTGTTAGGGTAGGGTTAGGGTTATGTTAGGGTTAGCTTAGGGTTAGGGTTATGATTAGGGTTCTTTTAGGGTTAGGGTTAGGGTTAGGGCTAGGGTTAGGGTTAGGGTTAGGGTTAGGTTTAGGGTTAGGTTAGGGTTAGGGTTAGGGTTAGGGTTAGGGTTAGGGTTAGGGTAGGGTTATCGTTAGGGTTAGGGTTAGTGTTAGTGTTTCGTTTTGGATTAGGGTTAGGTTAAGTTTAAAGTTAGGGTTACGGTTAGGGTTAGGGTTGCGTTTTGTTCAGGGTTAGGGTAAGGTTAGGGTTAGTGTTAGGTTTAGGTTTAGGTTACGGTTATTGTAATGTTTAGGGTTAGGTTCAGGGTCTGGGTTAGGGTTAGGTTTAGGGTTATGTTTAGGTTTAGGGTTAGGGTTAGTGTTAGGTTTAGGGTTAAGTTTAGGATTAGCGTTAGGGTTAGGGTTGGGGTTAGGTTTAGGTTTATAATTAGGGTTAAGGTGAGGGTTTTGTTACAGTTTGTGTTAGGTTTAGGATTATGGTTCCGTTAGGGTTAGGGTTAAGGTTAATGTTAGGGGTAGGGTTAGGGTTATGGTAAGGGTTAGGGTTCTGTTAGGGTTATGGTTAGGGTTAGGTTAGGGTATGGGTTAGGGTTACGGTTAGGGTTAGGGTTACGGTTAGGGTTAGGTTTACGATTAGGTTTCTCGTGGGGTTAGGGTTAGTGTTAGGTTTAGTGTTAGGGTTAGGGTTATCGTAAGAGTTAAGGTTAGGGTTAGGGTAGGGTTATCGTTAGGGTTAGGGTTAAGGTTAGGGTTACGGTTACGGTAAGTTTAGGGTTTGGGTTAGGGTTAGGGTTTCGGTTAGGGTTAGGGTTAGGTTAAGTTTAAAGTTAGGGTTACGGTTAGGGTTAGGGTTGGGTTATGTTCAGGGTTAGGGTAAGGTTAGGGTTAGGGTTAGGTTTAGGTTTAGGTTAGGGTTATCGTACTGTTTAGGGTTAGGGTCAGGGTCAGGGTTAGAGTTAGGTTTAGGGTTATTGTTAGGGTTCTCTTAGGGTTAGGGTTAGGGTTAGGGTTAGGTTTTCCATTAGGGTTAGGGTTAGGGTTAGGGTTGGGGTTAGGGTTAGGTTTAGAGTTAATATTAGGGTTAGGGTGAGGGTTAGGGTTAGGGTTGGGTTTCTGTTACGGTTAGGGTTAGGGTAAGGGTTAGGGTTAGAGTTAGGGTTTGGGTTTGGGTTAGGATTATGTTAGGGTTAGGCTTAAGGTTAGGGTTACGGTTAGGGTTCGGGTTAGGGTAGGGTTATGTTCAGGTTTAGGGTAAGGTTAGGGTTAGGGTTAGAGTTAGGGTTAGGGGTAGAGATAGGGTTAGGCTTAGCGTTAGTGTTAGGGTTAGGGTTAGGGTTACGGTTAGGGTTAGGGTTCGGTTAGGGTTATGGTTAGGGTTAGGTTAGGGTATGAGTTAGGGTTACGGTTAGGGTTAGGGTTAGGTTTACGATTAGGTTTCTCGTGGGGTTAGGGTTAGTGTTAGGTTAGGGTTAGGGTTATCGTAAGGGTTAGGGTTAGGGTTGGGTTATGTTCAGGGTTAGGGTAAGGTTAGGGTTAGGTTTAGGGTTAGGGTTACGGTTAGGGTTTGCGGTACGGTTAGCGTTAGGGTTAGGGTTGGGGTTAGGTTTAGGTTTAGAATTAGGGTTAATGTGAGGGTTTTTTTACAGTTTGTGTTAGGTTTAGGCTTATGGTTCCATTAGGGTTACGGTTAAGGTTAACGTTAGGGGTAGGGTTAGGGTTATGATTAGGGGTAGAGTTAGGGTTACGGATAGGTTTAGTATTAGGGTTAGATTAGGGTTAGGCTTAGTGTTATGGTTAGGGTTCTCTTAGGGTTAGGGTTAGGGTAAGGGTTAGGGTTAGGGTTAGGGTTAGGGTTAGGGTTAGGTTTAGGGTTAGGGTTAGGTTTTGGGTTAGGATTCTGTTAGGGATAGGCTTAAGGTTAGGGTTATGGTTAGGGTTAGGGTTAGTGTTAGGGTTTTGTTAGGGTTAGGATTAGGGTTCCGTTACGGTTAGGGTTAGGGTTAGGGTTAGGGTTAGGGTTATCGTTACGGTTAGGGTTAGTGTTAGGGTTAGGGTTAGGGTTAGGTTTACGATTAGGTTTCTGGTGGGGTTAGTGTTAGTGTTAGGGTTAGGGTAGGGTTATCGTCAGGGTTACGGTTACGGTTAGGGTTAGGGTTAGGGTTAGGGGTAGGGTTACGGGTAGGGTTAGGTTTAGGGTTAGTGTTAGGTTAGGGATAGGGTTAGGGTTAGGGTTAAGTTCAGGGTAAGGGTAAGGTTAGGGTTAGGGTTAGGGGGTTAGGGGGTTAGGGGGTTAACGACCAACGAGAACCCAACGAAATCCAATGGAGACCACAAAACACTTCAAAAACACCCCGAACAAGAACGCGATCAACCCCAAACCTGGAAGATAATCCCAAAAGCCATAGATCCACCCCAAATATCCCCCTAAACCTACCTGATGTTCTCCAAAACCCACAATGTAAACTATTCCAACATGAAGAACAATAAGAAGCCAACTAAAACCCAACGGAGACCACAAAACACGTCAAAAACACGCCAGAAAAGAACAGGATCACCCCAGAAAACACAAGAAAATACCAAAAGCCATAGATCCACCCCAAAGGTCCCCCTAAACATACCTGATGTTCTCCAAAACCCACAATTTACACTTTTCCACCATGATGACCAATAAGAAGCCAAGTAAAACCCAACGGAGACCCCAAAACATGTCAAAAACACCCCCAAAATTAACAGGATCACCACAAAAAAAAAAAAAAAAAAAAAAAAGAAGAAAACCCCAAAACCATAGATCCACCCCAAAACCACCCTAAACCTACCTGATATTCTCCAAAACCCACAATTTACAATTTTCCAACATGATGACCAACAAGAACCCAACTAAAACCCAACGGAGACCCAAAAACACATCTAAAACACGCCAAAAAATAAACTGGATCAGAAGAAAAAACCCCAATACCATGAATTTCTCCCCAAAACCACCCTAAACTCACCCGATCGTCTCCAAAACCCACAATCCACTCCCATTGAACTTAACGACGACCGACAACACAACGAAACCCAACGGAGACCCTAAAACACGTCAAAAATACCCCAGAAAAGAACAGGATCACCCCAAAAAACAGAAGAAAAACTCAAATACCATGAATCCACCCCAGAAGTCCCCCTAAAACTACCTGAAGTTCTCCAAAAATCGCAATTTACCATTTTCCACCACGATGACAAAGGAAAACGCAACAAAACCCAACGGAGACCATAAAACACGTCACAAACACCCCCAAAAAGAATAGGATCACGCCCAAAAACGAAAGAAAATCCCCAAAATCATAGATCCACCCCAAAACCACCCTAAACCTACCTGATTGTACTGGGTCTGGCTGGAATGTTAACTTTCCCGGCAGCAGCCCATACAGTGCTGTACTCTGTACTTGTAGCTGGAACAGCAGTGTTATCACACCAGCAGTGGCACAGCATTGGGCCTTTCTCTAACCCTCCTAGGGGGTGGGCAAAAAGTGAGGAGAGAAACATCACTATGGCAGCTGACCTAAACCAATCAAAGGGATATTCCATACCATGTGGTGTCACACTCAGCAATAAAAGGAGGAAACAGGAAGAAGAGGGGAGGGGTGGGCTCTCGTTGAGAAGACCTCGGTCCTCCTCTCGAACACCGGCTGCGTGCGTTGAGGCCTTGCTTCAAGGACGTGGTCAATCATCGCTCATTTGTGGGAAGTAGAGAGTAATTTCTTTCCTCTGCACTTCCATATAGCTTTCATTTATTTTGTTTGTTTGTTTTCCTCCCTTGTTCCCCTTTTCCCTTTTACTTCCCCTTAGTTAAATTGTTTAGTTCATGGTAGTCTTTATTTAATTATTATAATTATTTCCCTTTAAATAATTATCCTTATCTCAACCCGTGAGTTGTTCTTTGCTTTACTTCTCCCCCTCCTCATCTAAAGGAGGGGGAGTGAGAGAGCGGTTGTGGGGTTTAGCTGCCCAGCACGGTAAAAACACCACACTGATGTTCTCCAAAACCCAAAGTCCACTCCCAACCACCATAAAACCCATTAGGAACCCAACAAAGCCCAACGGAGACACCAAAACACGGCATAAACACCCCAAAAAAGAACAGGATCATCCCAAAATAACAGAAGTAAACCCCAAAAGACATAGATCCACCCCAAAAGGCCCCCTAAACCTACCTGATGTTCTCCAAAACCCACAATTTACCATTTTCCACCATGATGACAACGGAAAACCCAACGAAACCCAACGGAGACCCCAAAAAACGTTAAAAACACCACAAAAAAGAACTGGATAAGAAGAAAAAAAAAAAACAAAAACCATGAATTTCCCCACAAAGCCACCCTAAACCCACCTGATCTTCTCCAAATCCCACATTTCACTCCTATTCACCATGATGAATACAAGAACCCAACAAAACCTAACGGAGACCACAAAACACGTCAAAAACACCACAAAAAAGAACAGGATCACCCCAGAAAACTGGAAGAAAATACCCCAAAACCATAGATCCACCCCAAATGTCCCCCTAAACCTACCTGATGTTCTCCAAATCCCAAAGTCCACTCCCGACCACCATAAAACCCATTAGGAACCCAACAACACCCAACGGAGACCCCAAAAAACGTCATAAACAACCCAAACAAGAACAGGATCACCCCCAAAAAAGAAAGAAAACCCCAAAAGCCATAGATCCACCCCAAAAGTCCCCCCAAACCTACATGATGATCTCCAAAACCCACAATTTACACTTTTCCACCATGATGACAAAGGAAAACCCAACAAAACCCAACGGAGACCCCAAAACACGTCAAAAACAACCCAAAAAGAACACGATCACACGCAAAAACGAAAGAAAATCCCAAAAGCCATAGATCCACCCCAAAAGTCCCCCTAAACCTACCTGATGTTCTCCAAAACCCACAATTTACACTTTTCCACCATGATGACCAATAAGAAGCCAAGTAAAACCCAGCGGAGACCCCAAAACACGTCAAAAACACCCCAAAAAAGAACAGGATCAACCCCCCAAAAAAACAGAAAAAAAAAAAAACAAAACCATAGATCCATCCCAAAACCATCCTAAACCTTCCAGGTGTTCTCCAAAACCCAGAATTTTCCATTTTCCAACATGATTACGAACAAAACCCAACTAAAACCCAGTGGAGACCCAAAAACACGTCAAAAACACGCCCAAAAAAGAACAGGATAAGAAGAAAAAAACCCAATACCATGAATTTCCCCCCAAACCACCCTAAACTCTCTTGATCTTCTCCAAAACCCACAATCCACTCCCATTGAACTTAAAGACCAACGAGAACCCAACGAAATCCAATGGAGACCACAAAACACTTCAAAAACACCCCAAACAAGAACGCCATCAACCCCAAACCTGGAAGATAATCCCAAAAGCCATAGATCCACCCCAAATATCCCCCTAAACCTACCTGATGTTCTCCGAAACCCACAATTTAAACTATTCCAACATGAAGAACAATAAGAAGCCAACTAAAACCCAAGGGAGACCACAAAACACGTCAAAAACACGCCAAAAAAGAACACGATCACCCCAGAAAACACAAGAAAATACCAAAAGCCATAGATCCACCCCGAAGGTCCCCCTAAACCTACCTGATGTTCTCCAAAACCCACAATTTACACTTTTCCACCATGATGACTAATAAGAAGCCAAGTAAAACGCAACGGAGACCCCAAAACACGTCAAAAACACCCCAAAAAAGAACACGATCACCACAAAAAAAAAAAAAAAAAAAAAAAAAAAAAAGAAGAAAACCCCAAAACCATAGATCCACCCCAAAACCACCCTAAACCTACCTGATATTCTCCAAAACCCACAATTTACAATTTTCCAACATGATGACCAACAAGAACCCAACTAAAACCCAACGGAGACCCAAAAACACATCAAAAACACGCCAAAAAAGAACTGGATCAGAAGAGAAAACCCCAATACCATGAATTTCCCCCCAAAACCACCCTAAACTCACCTGATCGTCTCCAAACCCCACAATCCACTCCCATTGAACTTAACGACGACTGACAACACAACGAAACCCAACGGAGACCCAAAAACACGTCAAAAATACCCCAGAAAAGAACAGGATCACCCCAAAAAACAGAAGAAAAACTCAAATACCATGAATCCACCCCAGAAGTCCCCCTAAAACTACCTGAAGTTCTCCAAAAATCGCAATTTACCATTTTCCACCACGATGACAACGGAAAACGCAACAAAACCCAACGGAGACCATAAAACACGTCACAAACACCCCCAAAAAGAATAGGATCACGCCCAAAAACGAAAGAAAATCCCCAAAATCATAGATCCACCCCAAAACCACCCTAAACCTACCTGATTGTACTGGGTCTGGCTGGAATGTTAACTTTCCCGGCAGCAGCCCATACAGTGCCGTACTCTGTACTTGTAGCTGGAACAGCAGTGTTATCACACCAGTGTTGTGTCTACTGCTGAGCAGCAGTGGCACAGCATTGGGCCTTTCTCTAACCCTCCTAGGGGGTGGGCAAAAAGTGAGGAGAGAAACATCACTATGGCAGCTGACCTAAACCAATCAAAGGGATATTCCATACCATGTGGTGTCACACTCAGCAATAAAAGGAGGAAACAGGAAGAAGAGGGGAGGGGTGGGCTCTCGTTGAGAAGACCTCGGTCCTCCTCTCGAACACCGGCTGCGTGCGTTGAGGCCTTGCTTCAAGGACGTGGTCAATCATCGCTCATTTGTGGGAAGTAGAGAGTAATTTCTTTCCTCTGCACTTCCATATAGCTTTCATTTATTTTGTTTGTTTGTTTTCCTCCCTTGTTCCCCTTTTCCCTTTTACTTCCCCTTAGTTAAATTGTTTAGTTCATGGTAGTCTTTATTTAATTATTATAATTATTTCCCTTTAAATAATTATCCTTATCTCAACCCGTGAGTTGTTCTTTGCTTTACTTCTCCCCCTCCTCATCTAAAGGAGGGGGAGTGAGAGAGCGGTTGTGGGGTTTAGCTGCCCAGCACGGTAAAAACACCACACTGATGTTCTCCAAAACCCAAAGTCCACTCCCAACCACCATAAAACCCATTAGGAACCCAACAAAGCCCAACGGAGACACCAAAACACGGCATAAACACCCCAAAAAAGAACAGGATCATCCCAAAATAACAGAAGTAAACCCCAAAAGACACAGATCCACCCCAAAAGGCCCCCTAAACCTACCTGATGTTCTCCAAAACCCACAATTTACCATTTTCCACCATGATGACAACGGAAAACCCAACGAAACCCAACGGAGACCCCAAAAAACGTTAAAAACACCACAAAAAAGAACTGGATAAGAAGAAGGAAAAAAAAAAACAAAAACCATGAATTTCCCCACAAAGCCACCCTAAACCCACCTGATCTTCTCCAAATCCCACATTTCACTCCTATTCACCATGATGAATACAAGAACCCAACAAAACCTAACGGAGACCACAAAACACGTCAAAAACACCACAAAAAAAGAACAGGATCACCCCAGAAAACTGGAAGAAAATACCCCAAAACCATAGATCCACCCCAAATGTCCCCCTAAACCTACCTGATGTTCTCCAAATCCCAAAGTCCACTCCCGACCACCATAAAACCCATTAGGAACCCAACAACACCCAACGGAGACCCCAAAAAACGTCATAAACAACCCAAACAAGAACAGGATCACCCCCAAAAACGAAAGAAAACCCCAAAAGCCATAGATCCACCCCAAAAGTCCCCCCAAACCTACATGATGATCTCCAAAACCCACAATTTACACTTTTCCACCATGATGACAAAGGAAAACCCAACAAAACCCAACGGAGACCACAAAACACGTCAAAAACAACCCAAAAAGAACACGATCACACGCAAAAACGAAAGAAAATCCCAAAAGCCATAGATCCACCCCAAAAGTCCCCCTAAACCTACCTGATGTTCTCCAAAACCCACAATTTACACTTTTCCACCATGATGACCAATAAGAAGCCAAGTAAAACCCAGCGGAGACCCCAAAACACGTCAAAAACACCCCAAAAAAGAACAGGATCAACCCCCCAAAAAAACAGAAAAAAAAAAACAAAACCATAGATCCATCCCAAAACCATCCTAAACCTACCAGGTGTTCTCCAAAACCCAGAATTTTCCATTTTCCAACATGATTACGAACAAAACCCAACTAAAACCCAACGGAGACCCAAAAACACGTCAAAAACACGCCAAAAAAGAACAGGATCAGAAGAAAAAAACCCAATACCATGAATTTCCCTCCAAACCACCCTAAACTCTCTTGATCTTCTCCAAAACCCACAATCCACTCCCATTGAACTTAAAGACCAACGAGAACCCAACGAAATCCAATGGAGACCACAAAACACTTCAAAAACACCCCAAACAAGAACGCGATCAACCCCAAACCTGGAAGATAATCCCAAAAGCCATAGATCCACCCCAAATATCCCCCTAAACCTACCTGATGTTCTCCGAAACCCACAATTTAAACTATTCCAACATGAAGACCAATAAGAAGCCAACTAAAACCCAAGGGAGACCACAAAACACGTCAAAAACACGCCAAAAAAGAACACGATCACCCCAGAAAACACAAGAAAATACCAAAAGCCATAGATCCACCCCGAAGGTCCCCCTAAACCTACCTGATGTTCTCCAAAACCCACAATTTACACTTTTCCACCATGATGACTAATAAGAAGCCAAGTAAAATGCAACGGAGACCCCAAAACACGTCAAAAACACCCCAAAAAAGAACACGATCACCACAAAAAAAAAAAAAAAAAAAAGAAGAAAACCCCAAAACCATAGATCCACCCCAAAACCACCCTAAACCTACCTGATATTCTCCAAAACCCACAATTTACAATTTTCCAACATGATGACCAACAAGAACCCAACTAAAACCCAACGGAGACCCAAAAACACATCAAAAACACGCCAAAAAAGAACTGGATCAGAAGAGAAAACCCCAATACCATGAATTTCCCCCCAAAACCACCCTAAACTCACCTGATCGTCTCCAAACCCCACAATCCACTCCCATTGAACTTAACGACGACTGACAACACAACGAAACCCAACGGAGACCCAAAAACACGTCAAAAATACCCCAGAAAAGAACAGGATCACCCCAAAAAACAGAAGAAAAACTCAAATACCATGAATCCACCCCAGAAGTCCCCCTAAAACTACCTGAAGTTCTCCAAAAATCGCAATTTACCATTTTCCACCACGATGACAACGGAAAACGCAACAAAACCCAACGGAGACCATAAAACACGTCACAAACACCCCCAAAAAGAATAGGATCACGCCCAAAAACGAAAGAAAATCCCCAAAATCATAGATCCACCCCAAAACCACCCTAAACCTACCTGATTGTACTGGGTCTGGCTGGAATGTTAACTTTCCCGGCAGCAGCCCATACAGTGCCGTACTCTGTACTTGTAGCTGGAACAGCAGTGTTATCACACCAGTGTTGTGTCTACTGCTGAGCAGCAGTGGCACAGCATTGGGCCTTTCTCTAACCCTCCTAGGGGGTGGGCAAAAAGTGAGGAGAGAAACATCACTATGGCAGCTGACCTAAACCAATCAAAGGGATATTCCATACCATGTGGTGTCACACTCAGCAATAAAAGGAGGAAACAGGAAGAAGAGGGGAGGGGTGGGCTCTCGTTGAGAAGACCTCGGTCCTCCTCTCGAACACCGGCTGCGTGCGTTGAGGCCTTGCTTCAAGGACGTGGTCAATCATCGCTCATTTGTGGGAAGTAGAGAGTAATTTCTTTCCTCTGCACTTCCATATAGCTTTCATTTATTTTGTTTGTTTGTTTTCCTCCCTTGTTCCCCTTTTCCCTTTTACTTCCCCTTAGTTAAATTGTTTAGTTCATGGTAGTCTTTATTTAATTATTATAATTATTTCCCTTTAAATAATTATCCTTATCTCAACCCGTGAGTTGTTCTTTGCTTTACTTCTCCCCCTCCTCATCTAAAGGAGGGGGAGTGAGAGAGCGGTTGTGGGGTTTAGCTGCCCAGCACGGTAAAAACACCACACTGATGTTCTCCAAAACCCAAAGTCCACTCCCAACCACCATAAAACCCATTAGGAACCCAACAAAGCCCAACGGAGACACCAAAACACGGCATAAACACCCCAAAAAAGAACAGGATCATCCCAAAATAACAGAAGTAAACCCCAAAAGACACAGATCCACCCCAAAAGGCCCCCTAAACCTACCTGATGTTCTCCAAAACCCACAATTTACCATTTTCCACCATGATGACAACGGAAAACCCAACGAAACCCAACGGAGACCCCAAAAAACGTTAAAAACACCACAAAAAAGAACTGGATAAGAAGAAGGAAAAAAAAAAACAAAAACCATGAATTTCCCCACAAAGCCACCCTAAACCCACCTGATCTTCTCCAAATCCCACATTTCACTCCTATTCACCATGATGAATACAAGAACCCAACAAAACCTAACGGAGACCACAAAACACGTCAAAAACACCACAAAAAAAGAACAGGATCACCCCAGAAAACTGGAAGAAAATACCCCAAAACCATAGATCCACCCCAAATGTCCCCCTAAACCTACCTGATGTTCTCCAAATCCCAAAGTCCACTCCCGACCACCATAAAACCCATTAGGAACCCAACAACACCCAACGGAGACCCCAAAAAACGTCATAAACAACCCAAACAAGAACAGGATCACCCCCAAAAACGAAAGAAAACCCCAAAAGCCATAGATCCACCCCAAAAGTCCCCCCAAACCTACATGATGATCTCCAAAACCCACAATTTACACTTTTCCACCATGATGACAAAGGAAAACCCAACAAAACCCAACGGAGACCACAAAACACGTCAAAAACAACCCAAAAAGAACACGATCACACGCAAAAACGAAAGAAAATCCCAAAAGCCATAGATCCACCCCAAAAGTCCCCCTAAACCTACCTGATGTTCTCCAAAACCCACAATTTACACTTTTCCACCATGATGACCAATAAGAAGCCAAGTAAAACCCAGCGGAGACCCCAAAACACGTCAAAAACACCCCAAAAAAGAACAGGATCAACCCCCCAAAAAAACAGAAAAAAAAAAACAAAACCATAGATCCATCCCAAAACCATCCTAAACCTACCAGGTGTTCTCCAAAACCCAGAATTTTCCATTTTCCAACATGATTACGAACAAAACCCAACTAAAACCCAACGGAGACCCAAAAACACGTCAAAAACACGCCAAAAAAGAACAGGATCAGAAGAAAAAAACCCAATACCATGAATTTCCCTCCAAACCACCCTAAACTCTCTTGATCTTCTCCAAAACCCACAATCCACTCCCATTGAACTTAAAGACCAACGAGAACCCAACGAAATCCAATGGAGACCACAAAACACTTCAAAAACACCCCAAACAAGAACGCGATCAACCCCAAACCTGGAAGATAATCCCAAAAGCCATAGATCCACCCCAAATATCCCCCTAAACCTACCTGATGTTCTCCGAAACCCACAATTTAAACTATTCCAACATGAAGACCAATAAGAAGCCAACTAAAACCCAAGGGAGACCACAGAACACGTCAAAAACACGCCAAAAAAGAACACGATCACCCCAGAAAACACAAGAAAATACCAAAAGCCATAGATCCACCCCGAAGGTCCCCCTAAACCTACCTGATGTTCTCCAAAACCCACAATTTACACTTTTCCACCATGATGACTAATAAGAAGCCAAGTAAAATGCAACGGAGACCCCAAAACACGTCAAAAACACCCCAAAAAAGAACACGATCACCACAAAAAAAAAAAAAAAAAAAAAAAAAAAAAAAAAAAAGAAGAAAACCCCAAAACCATAGATCCACCCCAAAACCACCCTAAACCTACCTGATATTCTCCAAAACCCACAATTTACAATTTTCCAACATGATGACCAACAAGAACCCAACTAAAACCCAACGGAGACCCAAAAACACATCAAAAACACGCCAAAAAAGAACTGGATCAGAAGAGAAAACCCCAATACCATGAATTTCCCCCCAAAACCACCCTAAACTCACCTGATCGTCTCCAAACCCCACAATCCACTCCCATTGAACTTAACGACGACTGACAACACAACGAAACCCAACGGAGACCCAAAAACACGTCAAAAATACCCCAGAAAAGAACAGGATCACCCCAAAAAACAGAAGAAAAACTCAAATACCATGAATCCACCCCAGAAGTCCCCCTAAAACTACCTGAAGTTCTCCAAAAATCGCAATTTACCATTTTCCACCACGATGACAACGGAAAACGCAACAAAACCCAACGGAGACCATAAAACACGTCACAAACACCCCCAAAAAGAATAGGATCACGCCCAAAAACGAAAGAAAATCCCCAAAATCATAGATCCACCCCAAAACCACCCTAAACCTACCTGATTGTACTGGGTCTGGCTGGAATGTTAACTTTCCCGGCAGCAGCCCATACAGTGCCGTACTCTGTACTTGTAGCTGGAACAGCAGTGTTATCACACCAGTGTTGTGTCTACTGCTGAGCAGCAGTGGCACAGCATTGGGCCTTTCTCTAACCCTCCTAGGGGGTGGGCAAAAAGTGAGGAGAGAAACATCACTATGGCAGCTGACCTAAACCAATCAAAGGGATATTCCATACCATGTGGTGTCACACTCAGCAATAAAAGGAGGAAACAGGAAGAAGAGGGGAGGGGTGGGCTCTCGTTGAGAAGACCTCGGTCCTCCTCTCGAACACCGGCTGCGTGCGTTGAGGCCTTGCTTCAAGGACGTGGTCAATCATCGCTCATTTGTGGGAAGTAGAGAGTAATTTCTTTCCTCTGCACTTCCATATAGCTTTCATTTATTTTGTTTGTTTGTTTTCCTCCCTTGTTCCCCTTTTCCCTTTTACTTCCCCTTAGTTAAATTGTTTAGTTCATGGTAGTCTTTATTTAATTATTATAATTATTTCCCTTTAAATAATTATCCTTATCTCAACCCGTGAGTTGTTCTTTGCTTTACTTCTCCCCCTCCTCATCTAAAGGAGGGGGAGTGAGAGAGCGGTTGTGGGGTTTAGCTGCCCAGCACGGTAAAAACACCACACTGATGTTCTCCAAAACCCAAAGTCCACTCCCAACCACCATAAAACCCATTAGGAACCCAACAAAGCCCAACGGAGACACCAAAACACGGCATAAACACCCCAAAAAAGAACAGGATCATCCCAAAATAACAGAAGTAAACCCCAAAAGACATAGATCCACCCCCAAAAGGCCCCCTAAACCTACCTGATGTTCTCCAAAACCCACAATTTACCATTTTCCACCATGATGACAACGGAAAACCCAACGAAACCCAACGGAGACCCCAAAAAACGTTAAAAACACCACAAAAAAGAACTGGATAAGAAGAAAAAAAAAAAACAAAAACCATGAATTTCCCCACAAAGCCACCCTAAACCCACCTGATCTTCTCCAAATCCCACATTTCACTCCCATTCACCATGATGAATACAAGAACCCAACAAAACCTAACGGAGACCACAAAACACGTCAAAAACACCACAAAAAAGAACAGGATCACCCCAGAAAACTGGAAGAAAATACCCCAAAACCATAGATCCACCCCAAATGTCCCCCTAAACCTACCTGATGTTCTCCAAATCCCAAAGTCCACTCCCGACCACCATAAAACCCATTAGGAACCCAACAACACCCAACGGAGACCCCAAAAAACGTCATAAACAACCCAAACAAGAACAGGATCACCCCCAAAAACGAAAGAAAACCCCAAAAGCCATAGATCCACCCCAAAAGTCCCCCCAAACCTACATGATGATCTCCAAAACCCACAATTTACACTTTTCCACTATGATGACAAAGGAAAACCCAACAAAACCCAACGGAGACCACAAAACACGTCAAAAACAACCCAAAAAAGAACACTATCACCCCAGAAAACACAAGAAAATACCAAAAGCCATAGATCCACCCAGAAGGTCCCCCTAAACCTACCTGATGTTCTCCAAAACCCACAATTTACACTTTTCCACCATGATGACAAAGGAAAACCCAACGAAATCCAATGGAGACCACAAAACACTTCAAAAACACCCCAAACAAGAACGCGATCAACCCCAAACCTGGAAGATAATCCCAAAAGCCATAGATCCACCCCAAAAGTCCCCCTAAACCTACCTGATGTTCTCCAAAACCCACAATTTACACTTTTCCACCATGATGACCAATAAGAAGCCAAGTAAAACCCAACGGAGACCCCAAAACACGTCAAAAACACGCCAAACAAGAACAGGATCACCCCAGAAAACACAAGAAAATACCAGAAGCCATAGATCCACCCCAAAGGTCCCCCTAAACCTACCTGATGTTCTCCATAACCCGCAATTTACCCTTTTCCACCACGATGACAACGGAAAACCCAACAAAACACCCCAAAAAAGAACGGGACCACCCAAAAACAGAAGAAAACCCTAAAAAAAAAACAGAAGAAATCCCCCAAAACCATAGATTCACCCCCCAAAAATCCTTAAACTCACCTGATGTTCTCCAAAACCCACAATTTACCCTTTTCCACCATGATGACCGAGAACCCAACAAAACCCAACGGACAACCCCAAACACCTTAAAAACTTCCCAAAAAAGAACGAGACCAACCAAAAAAAAACAGAATAAAATCCCAAAAATCATGAATCTGCCCCAAAAGTCCCCCTAAACCTACCTGAAGCTCTCCAAAACCCGCAATTTACCATTTTCCACCATGATGACAACGGAAAACCCAACAAAACCAAACGGAGACCCCAAAAAACGTCAAAAACACCCCAAACAAGAACGGCATCACCCCCAAAACTGGAAGAAAATATCCCAAAACCATAGATCCACCCCAAAACCACCCTAAACCTACCTGATGTTCTCCAAAACGCACAATTTACCATATTCCACCATGATGACCACGGAAAACCCAACGAAACCCAACGGAGACCCCAAAACACATCAAAATCATCCCAAAAAAGAACTAGATAAGAAGAAAAAAAAAAAAAAAAAACATGAATTTCCCCACTAAACCACCCTAAACTCACCTGATCTTCTCCAAATCCCACATTTCACTCCCATTCACCATGATGACGAACAAGAACCCAACAAAACCCAACGGAGACCAAAAAACACCTCAAGAACACCCCAAAAAAAGAACAGGATCACCCCCCCCAAAAAAAAAAAAAAAAAACAGAAGAAAACCACAAATACCATAGATGCACCCCTGTGGAGGAATGGTTAAGTAAAATAGGACATGTGGATGTTGGGCAGTTAGGAGGCAATGGGCTAGTAAAGTACCGTACTCAACTCACATGAATCTGGCATGTACACAGCTGGCTGAGAGCCAATCAGGCTCAAGGACACGATGCCCTTGAGCGATTGGGAAAGTCCCTAAGGCGGGACGGTAGCTAAAAGAAGGAGAAACTACCTGAAAAGAGCGGGAAATGTTAGCCAATCCTGAGCTTAGTTTTTGCAATATGTATGAGTTGATTATGTTCGAACTAGATAAAAGGCGACTGAGCTATCCATTAAAGTTGAAGTTCGTTGTTCACTCATATTGAGCGTCTGTGTCTTCCTTCCGTCGACAACAAATTGGCGCCTGAACAGGGACCGGTCTGAACGGGATTTGGACACTGCTGGCAGTGATCCTGGGCCACGTGTTGGACGGAATAAGGGAGGATCCAGTCCTGCAACGCAGCCCAGGAGGTGGAAGGGACAAGAATCCCCGCACCCGCGTCGGGAAGGTGAAAGGGACGTGGAGTCCCCGCACCCGGGAGAGGATCCCGCCGGTCACGCGTCGTCGACGTCTGAAAGGTGAAAGGGACAGGAGTCCCCGCACCCGCAGCTCGGAAGGTGGAAGGGAGTTCCCACACTCGGGATGAGCCTATAAAGGGTCCCGCCGGAAAAGCGCCGCTGAGGTCTTTGCAAAGGCTGCAACTGTATATATAAAGGTATGAAAGATAAGTGGCATATAATTTGCTCAGATGCTTTTTAGAAAAGCGGAGCATTTTAGATATAGATTGTAAAAAAGAATTACCAGGTTTATTAGCATATGCAGTAGCGCAGGGTTGTTTTACAAATCCTGATACAGTTTTTTGAACAAACAGAGTGGCGTAAATTTGGAGATAAATTGTTTGATGTTATTAATGATATTAAGTCTGCTAAAAAATTATTGAAGCCTTGGAGAACAGTCACTAGCGCTTTAGCTATACATCAGGCTGAGCAGAGAGTCGCTGCTGCCGCTACAGAGCGACTGGGATTGCCGGGAAGTGCTGGAGCTGGGCATTGCCCACTGCCGCCTTCAGTGAGAATGGTAACGCTGCCTCAGGGGGCTACGGGGCAATGGGAGCCTCCCCCCCCTCAGTCACCACCACGAGCAGCGCTGCGCTTGGAGCTCACCGTGTGGCGAGTTGGCACAGAGCAGAGGGATGGACATCAGGACCCTGCAGCCTGTCTGACGTAACCATGGAAGCAGCGGCGGCTGTGCTGCTTCTCTCTGGCATGTTTTTGATCTGTGGAGACCGTGCATGGCAAGGAGTACCAGCCAATGCTTTTGGAGGACCGTGTTACCTAGGGCGACTCACAATTTTCACTCCAGATTTACACTCGTGGCAGAACTCGACAAGGAGCAGAAGAATTAAACGAGAACTAAAAACTTTGGGTTCTGACTGTAATGATGATGTAGAATTGTGGGGTCCAACAGAAAGATTCTTTGCTTCTTTGGTGCCTGGTGTGGGAACTGCACACGCTTTGACTAACATTAATAAGCTTGCTTGTTGGGCTGTTAAACAATCGAATGTAACAACACAAGTTCTTTCTGAAATGTCACAAGATATGGAGAGTCTAAGACATGCTGTATTGCAAAATAGGGCCGCTATTGATTTCTTGTTGCTGGCTCAGGGACATGGGTGTGAAGATGTAGAAGGAATGTGTTGCTTTTATCTTTCCGACCATGGTTAGTCAATTCACGACCAGTTGAAATGGTTAAGGGATCATACACAAAAAATTGTAGTACAAGATAGTTGGATTGAAGATTGGCTTAAATCTGTTTTTGGGAACCATGGGTGGATGGGTTTTGTTAGGTAAAGAGGGACTTCGCTTTCTACTTATAATTATATTGATTATAGTTGCTGCACATATAATCTTTAACTGCCTAACTAAGAAACTAGAGCAACTCACAGAGAAGGTATTTGTAGTGCAAAATAAAAACGGGGGAATTGTGGAGGAATGGTTAAGTAAAATAGGACATGTGGATGTTGGGCAGTTAGGAGGCAATGGGCTAGTAAAGTACCGTACTCAACTCACATGAATCTGGCATGTACACAGCTGGCTGAGAGCCAATCAGGCTCAAGGACACGATGCCCTTGAGCGATTGGGAAAGTCCCTAAGGCGGGACGGTAGCTAAAAGAAGGAGAAACTACCTGAAAAGAGCGGGAAATGTTAGTCAATCCTGAGCTTAGTTTTTGCAATATGTATGAGTTGATTATGTTCGAACTAGATAAAAGGCGACTGAGCTATCCATTAAAGTTGAAGTTCATTGTTCACACATATTGAGCGTCTGTGTCTTCCTTCCATCGACAACACACCCCAAAACCACCCTAAACCTACCTGAATTCTCAAAATCCCAAAGTCCACTCCCAACCACCATAAAACCCATCAGGAACTAAACGAAACGCAATGGAAACCCCAAAACACATCAAAAACAACACAAAAAAGAACAGGATCACTGCAAAAAAAAGAGAAGAAAACCTCAAAAGCCATAGATCCACCCCAAAAGTCCCGCTAAACATACCTGATGTTCTCCAAAACCCACAATTTAAACTGTTCCAACATGATGACCAATAAAAAGCCAACTAAAACCCAACGGAGACCACAAAACAAGACAAAAACACCCCAAAAAAGAAAACGATCACCACAAAAAAAAACAGAAGAAAAGCCCAAATACCATGAATCCACCTCAAAAGTCCCCCTTAACCTACCTGATGTTCTCCAAAACCCACAATTTACACTTTTCCACCATGATGACCAGGGAAAACACAACGAAACCCAACAGAGACCCCAAAACACGTCAAAATCAACACAAAAAACAACAAGATTCTCCCCAAAAAAACACAAGAAAATCCAAAAACCATAGATCCACCCCAAAACCACCCTACACTTACCTGATGTTCTCCAAAACCCATAATTTACCCTTTTCCACACTGATGACCACGGAAAACCCAACAAAACCAAACGGAGACCCCAAAACACGTCAAAATCACCCCAAACAGGAAGGGGATCACCCCCAAAACTGGAAGAAAAACCCCAAAACCATAGATCCACCCCAAAACCACACTAAACCTACCTGATGTTCTCCAAAACCCCCAATTTACCATTTTCCACCATGATGACAACGGAAAACCCAACAAAACCCAACGGAGACCCCAAAACATGTCAAAAACACGCCAAAAAAGAACTGAATAAGAAGAAAAAAAAAAACAAAAACCATAAATTTCCCCACTAAACCACCCTAAACTCACCTGATCTTCTCCAAATCCCACATTTCACTCCCATTTACCATGATGACCAACAAGAACCCAAAAAAACCTAACGGAGACCACAAAACACCTCAAAAACACAACAAAAAAGAATAGGATCACCCCAGAAAACACGAGAAAACCCCAAAAAGCCATAGATCCACCCCAAATGTCCCCCTAAACCTACCTGATGTTCTCCAAATCCCAAAGTCCACTCCCAACCACCATAAAACCCATTCGGAACCCAACAAAACCCAACGGAGACACCAAAACACGGCATAAACACCCCAAAAAAGAACAGGATCATCCCAAAATAACAGAAGTAAACCCCAAAAGCCATAGATCCACCCCAAAAGTCCCCCTTAACCTACCTGATGTTCTCCAAAACCCACAATTTACCATTTTCCAACATGATGACAACGGAAAACCAAACGAAATCCAACAGAGACCCCAAAACACGTCAAAGACACCCCAGAAAAGAACACGATCACCCCCAAAAATGAAAGAAAACACCCAGAACCATAGATCCATCCCCAAACCAACCTAAACCTACCTGATGTTCTCCATAACCCGCAATTTACCATTTTCCACCACGATGACAACGGAAAACCCAACAAAACACCCCAAAAAAGAACGAGACCACCCCAAAAACAGAAGAAAACTTTAAAAAAAAAATTAAAAAAAAAAAAGCAGAAGAAATCCCCCAAAGCCAGAGATTCAACCCCCAAATTCCTTAAACTCACTAGATATTCTCCAAAACCCACAATTTACCCTTTTTCACCATGATGACCGAGAACCCAACAAAACCCAACGGACAACCCCAAACACCTCAAAAACTTCCCAAAAAAGAACGGGACCAGGCAAAAAAAAAAACAAAAGAAAACCCCCAAAACCATGAATCTGCCCCAAAAGTCCCCCTAAACCTACCTGAAGTTCTCCAAAAACCACAATTTCTCTTTTTCCACCACGATGTCAAAGGAAAACCAAACGAAACCAATCAGAGACCCCAAAACACGTCAAAATAACGCCAAAAAAGAACTGGATCAGAAGAAAAAAAAAAATAAAACTAAAATAAAGTATGAATTTTCCCCCAATACCACCCTAAACTCAACTAATCTTCTCCAAAACCCACAATCCACTCCCTTTTACCTTAACGACCAACGAGAACCCAACGAAATCCAATGGAGACACCAAAACACGTCAAAAACACCACAAAACAGAACAGGATCACCCCAAAAAAACAGAAGAAAACGCCAAATACAATGAATCCGCACCAAAGGTCCCCCTAAACCTACCTGAAGTTCTACAAAACCCGCAATTTACCCTTTTCCACCACGATGACAACAGAAAACCGAATAAAACAACAAATAAAGAACGGGACCACCCCAAAAAAAGAAGATAATCCTAAAAAAAAAAAAAAAAAAAAAAAAAAAAACTGAAGAAATCTCCCAAAATCATAGATTCACGCCCCAAAAATCCTTAAAATCACCTGATGTTCTCCAAAACCCACAATTTACCCTTTTCCACCATGATGACCGAGAACCAAAAAAAACACAACGGAGACCACAAAACACGTCAAAAACAACCCCAAAAAGAAAAGGATCACCCCAAAAACGAAAGAAAACCCCCAAAAACCATAGATCCATCACAAAAGTCCCCCTAAACCTACCTAATGTTCTACAAATCCCAAAGTCCACTCCAGAGAACCGTAAAAACAATTAGGAACCCTTCAAAACCCAACGGAGACCCCAAAACACATCCAAAACACCCCAAACAAGAACAGGATCACCCCAAAACGAAAGAAAACCCCAAAAACCATGAATCCACCCCAAACGTCCCCCTTAACCTACCTGATGTTCTCCAAAACCCTCAATTTACCATTTTCCAACATGATGACAACGGAAAACACAACGAAACCCAACAGAGACCCCAAAACACGTCAAAAACACCACAAAAAAAAGAACAGGATCACCCTAAAAAAAAACAGAAGAAAACCCCAAATACCATAGATGCACCCCCAAACCACCCTAAACCTACCTGATGTTCACCAAAACCAACTATTTACCATTTTCCACACTGATGACCAACAAGAACCCAACTAAAATACAACGGAGACCCCAAAACACGTCAAAAACACGCCAAAAAGGAACTGGATCAGAAGAAAAAAAAACAAAACCGTGATTTTCCCCCCAAAACCACCCTAAGCTCACCTGATCTTCTCCAAAATCCACAATCCACTCCCATTGACCTTAACGACAAACGACAACCCAACGAAACCCAACGGAGACACCAAAACACGTCAAAAATACCCCAGAAAAGAACAGGATCACCCCCAAAAAACAGAAGAAAAACTCAAATACCATGAATACACCCCAGAAGTCACCCTAAACCTACCTGAAGTTCTCCAAAAATCGCAATTTACCATTTTCCACCACGATAACAACGGAAAACGCAACAAAACCCAACGGAGACCATAAAACACGTCACAAACACCCCCAAAAAGAATAGGATCACGCCCAAAAACGAAAGAAAATCCCCAAAATCATAGATCCACCCCAAAGACACCCTAAACCTACCTGATGTTCTCCTAATCCCAAAGCACACTCCCAACCACCATAAAACACATTAGGAACTCAACGAAACGCAACGGAAACCCCAAAACACTTCAAAATCACCCAAAGAAAGGAGAGGATCACTCTCCAAAAAAGAAGAAAACCCCAAATACCATGAATCCACGCGAAAAGTCCCCCTAAACCTACCTGAAGTTCTCCAAAAACAGCAATTTACCCTTTTCCACCGTGATGACCACGGAAAACCCAACGAAACCCAACGGAGACCCCAAAACACGTCAAAAACACACCAAAATCAACCCAGATCCTAAAAAAAAAATAAAAAAATAAAAAAAAAAAATCCATGATTTAACCCTAAAAAAAACCTTAAACCTACCTGATGTTCTCCAAAACCCACAATACACTCCTATTTAACATAATGACAAACAAGAACCCAACAAAACCTAATGGAGACCCCAAAACACGTCAAAAACACCCCAAAAAATAACGGCATCACCCCCATAACTGGAAGAAAATACGCCAAAACCATAGATCCACCCCAAAACCACCCTAAACCTACCTGATGTTCTCCAAAACCCACAATTTACCTTTTTCCAACATGATGACAAACGAGAACCCAACAAAACCCAACAGAGACCCCAAAGAACGTCAAAAACACCCCAAAAAATATCGGCATCACCCCCAAAACTGGATGAAAATCCACCAAAACCATAGATACACCCCAAAACCACTCTAAACCTACCTGATGTTCTCCAAAACCCACAATTTACCACTTTCCACCATGATGACCACGGAAAACCCAACGAAACAGAACAGAGAATCAAAAAAATAATAAAAAAAAAAAAAAAAAAAATCAAACCAGATCCTAAAAAAAAAAAAAAAAAAAAAACATGATATAACCCTCCAAAAACCTAAAACCTACCTGATGTTCTCCAAAACCCACAATCCACACCTATTTAACATAACGCCCAACAAGAAAACAACAAAACCCAACGGAGACCCCAAAACACGTCCAAAACACCCCAAACAAGAACAGGATCACCCCAAAACGAAAGAAAACCCCAAATACCATGAATCCACCCCAAACGTCCCCCTTAACCTACCTGATGTTCTCCAAAACCCACAATTTACCATTTTCCAACATGATGACAACGGAAAACACAACGAAACCCAACAGAGACCCCAAAACACGTCCAAAACACCACAAAAAAAGAACAGGATCACCCCCAAAAAAAAACAGAAGAAAACCCCAAATACCATAGATGCACCCCTAAACCACCCTAAACCTACCTAATGTTCACCAAAACCAACTATTTACCATTTTCCACACTGATGACCAACAAGAACCCAACTAAAATACAACGGAGACCCCAAAACACGTCAAAAACACGCCAAAAAGGAACTGGATCAGAAGAAAAAAACCCAAAACCGTGATTTTCCCCCTAAAACCACCCTAAGCTCACCTGATCTTCTCCAAACCCCACAATCCACTCCCATTGACCTTAACGACAAACGACAACCCAACGAAACCCAACGGAGACCCCAAAACATGTCAAAAACACACCAAAAAAGAACAGGATCACCCCAAAAAAAAAAAAAAAAACAGAAGAAAAACGCAAATACCATGAATCCACCCCAAAAGTCCCATTAAAACTACCTGAAGTTCTCCAAAACCCACAATTTACCCTTTTCCACCATGATGACCACGGAAAACCCAACAAAATCCAACGGAGACACCAAAACACGTCAAAAACACCACAAAAAGAATAGGATCACCCCCAAAAACGAAAGAAAATCCCCAAAACCATAGATCCACCACCAAAAATCCTTAAACTCACCTGAATTTCTCCAAAACCCACAATTTACCTTTTACCACCACGATGACAAAGGAAAACACAACGAAACCAATCGGAGAACCCAAAACACGTCAAAATAACGCCAAAAAAGAACAGGATCAGAAGAAAAAAAAAAAACAAAACGTATGAACTTTCCCCCAATACCACCTTAAACTCACCTACTCTTCTCCAAAACCCACAATCCACTCCCATTTAACTTAACGACCAACGAGAACCCAACGAAACCCAACGGAGACCCCAAAACACGTCAAAAACACCCCAAAAAAGAACAGGATCACGCCAAAAAATAGAAGAAAACCCCAAATACCATAGATCCACCCCAAAGACACCCTAAACCTACCTGATGTTCTCCTAATCCCAAAGCACACTCCCAACCACCATAAAACACATTAGGAACTCAACGAAACGCAACGGAAACCCCAAAACACTTCAAAATCACCCGAAGAAAGGAGAGGATCACTCCCCCAAAAAGAAGAAAACCCCAAATACCATGAATCCACGTGAAAACTCCCCCTAAACCTACCTGAAGTTCTCCAAAACCCACAATTTACCCTTTTCCACCATGATGACCACGGAAAACCCAACGAAACCCAACGGAGACCCCAAAACACGTCAAAAACACACCAAAATCAAAACAGATGCTAAAAAAAAAAAAAAAAAAAAAAAAAAAGCCATGATTTAACCCTAAAAAAACCCTTAAACCAACCTGATGTTCTGCAAAACTCACAATCCACTCCTATTTAACATAATGACAAACAAGAACCCAACAAAACCTAATGGAGACCCCAAAACACGTCAAAAACACCCCAAAAAATATCGGCATCACCCCCAAAACAGGAAGAAAATCCGCCAAAACCATAGATCCACCCCAAAACCACCCTAAACCTACCTGATGTTCTCCAAAACCCACAATTTACCCTTTTCCACCATGATGACCAACGAGAACCCAACAGAACCCAACAGAGACCCCAAAAAACGTCAAAAACACCCCAAACAAGAATGGCATCACCCCCAAATCTGGAAGAAAATACGCCAAAACCATAGATCCACCCCAAAACCAGACTAAACCTACCTGATGTTCTCCAAAACCCACAATTTACCACTTTCCACCATGATGACCACGGAAAACCCAACGAAACACAACAGAGAATCAAAAAAAAAAAAAAAAAAAAAAAAAATGAACCCAGATCCTAAAAAAAAAAAAAAAAAACATGATATAACCCCCAAAAAAACTAAAACCTACCTGATGTTCTCCAAAACCCACAATCCACACCTATTTAACATAACGCCCAACAAGAAAACAACAAAACCCAACGGAGACCCCAAAACACGTCAAAAACACCCCAAAAAAGAACAGGATCATGCCAAAAAATAGAAGAAAACCCCAAATACCATAGATCCACCCCAAAACCACCCTATCCCTACTTGATGTTCTTCAAAAACAACAATTTACCCTTTTCCAACACAATGACAAACGATAACCCAACAATACACAACAGAGAACCCAAAAAACGTCAAAAACAACCCAAACAAGAACGGCATCACCCCCAAAACTGGAAGAAAACCCCAAATACCATAGATCCACCCCAAAGACACCCTAAACCTACCTGATGTTCTCCTAATCCCAAAGCACACTCCCAACCACCATAAAACGCATTAGGAACTCAACGAAACGCAACGGAAACCACAAAACACTTCAAAATCACCCGAAGAAAGGAGAGGATAACTCTCCAAAAAAGAAGAAAACCCCAAATACCATGAATCCACGCGAAAAGTCCCCCTAAACCTACCTGAAGTTCTCCAAAAACAGCAATTTACCCTTTTCCACCATGATGACCACGGAAAAACCAACGAAACCCAACGGAGACCCCAAAACACGTCAAAAACACACCAAAATCAACCCAGATCCTAAAATAAATAAATAAATAAATAAATAAATGCCATGATTTAACCCTAAAAAGCCCTTAAACCTACCTGATGTTCTGCAAAACCCACAATCCACTCCTATTTAACATAATGACAAACAAGAACCCAACAAAACCTAATGGAGACCCCAAAACACGTCAAAAACACCCCAAAAAATATCGGCATCACCCCCAAAACAGGAAGAAAATCCGCCAAAACCATAGATCCACCCCAAAACCACCCTAAACCTACCTGATGTTCTCCAAAACCCACAATTTACCCTTTTCCACCATGATGACAAACGAGAACCCAACAAAACCCAACAGAGACCCCAAAGAACGTCAGAAACACCCCCAAAAATATCGGCATCACCCCCAAAACTGGATGAAAATCTGCCAAAACCATAGATACACCCCAAAACCACCCTAAACCTACCTGATGTTCTCCAAAACCCACAATTTACCACTTTCCACCATGATGACCACGGAAAACCCAACGAAACATAACAGAGAATCAAAAAAATAAAAAAAAAATAATAAAAAAAAATCAACACAGAACCTAAAAAAAAAAAAAAAACCATGATATAACCCCCAAAAAAACTAAAACCTACCTGATGTTCTCCAAAACCCACAATCCACACCTATTTAACATAACGCCCAACAAGAAAACAACAAAACCCAACGGAGACCCCAAAACACGTCCAAAACACCCCAAACAAGAACAGGATCACCCCAAAACGAAAGAAAACCCCAAATACCACCCTAAGCTCACCTGATCTTCTCCAAACCCCACAATCCACTCCCATTGACCTTAACGACAAACGACAACCCAACGAAACCCAACGGAGACCCCAAAACATGTCAAAAACACACCAAAAAAGAACAAGATCACCCCAAAAAAAAAACAGAAGAAAAACGCAAATACCATGAATCCACCCCAAAAGTCCCATTAAAACTACCTGAAGTTCTCCAAAACCCACAATTTACCCTTTTCCACCATGATGACCACGGAAAACCCAACAAAATCCAACGGAGACACCAAAACACGTCAAAAACACCACAAAAAGAATAGGATCACCCCCAAAAACGAAAGAAAATCCCCAAAACCATAGATCCACCACCAAAAATCCTTAAACTCACCTGAATTTCTCCAAAACCCACAATTTACCTTTTACCACCACGATGACAAAGGAAAACCAAACGAAACCAATCGGAGAACCCAAAACACGTCAAAATAACGCCAAAAAAGAACAGGATCAGAAGAAAAAAAAAAAAAAAAAAAACGTATGAACTTTCCCCCAATACCACCTTAAACTCACCTACTCTTCTCCAAAACCCATAATCCACTCCCAGTTAACTTAACGACCAACGAGAACCCAACGAAACCCAACGGAGACCCCAAAACACGTCAAAATCACACCAATAATATCGGCATCACCCCCAAAACTGGAAGAAAATACGCCAAAAATATAGATCCACCCCAAAACCACCCTAAACCAAACTGATGTTCTCCAAAACCCACAATTTACACTTTTCCACCATGATGACCAACGAGAACCAAACAAAACCAAACAGAGACCCCAAAAAACCTTAAAAAAAACCCCAAACAAGAATGGCATCACACCCAAAACTGGAAGAAAATCCGCCAAAACCATAGATCCACCCCAAAAACACCCTAAACCTACCTGATGTTCTCCAAAACCCACAATTTACACTTTTCCACCATGATGACCAATGAGAACGCAAATAAATCCAACAGAGACCCCAAAACACGTCAAAAACACCCCAAAAAATATCGGCATCACCCCCAAATCTGGAAGAAAATCCGCCAAAACCATAGATCCACCCCAAAACCACCCTAAACCTACCTGATCTTCTCCAAAACCCACAATCCATTCCTATTTAACATAATGACCAACAAGAACACAACAAAACCCAACGGAGACCCCAAAACACATCAAAAACACCCCAAAAAAGAACAGGTTCATGCCAAAAAATAGAAGAAAACCCCAAAGACCATAGATCCACCCCAAAGACACCCTAAACCTACCTGATGTTCTCCAAAACCCACAATGTACACTTTTCCACCATGATGACCAATGACAACGCAAATAAACCCAACAGAGACCCCAAAACACGTCAAAAACACCCCAAAAAATATCGGCATCAACCCCAAAACTGAAAGAAAATCCCCCAAAACCATAGATCCACCCCAAAACCACCCTACACCTACCTGATCTTCTCCAAAACCCACAATCCACACCTATTTAACAGAAAGACCAACAGGAACACAACAAAACCCAACGGAGACCCCAAAACACGTCAAATACACCCAAAAAAAAAGAACAGGATCACGCCAAAAAATAGAAGAAAACCCCAAATACCATAGATCCACCCCAAAGACACCCTAAACCTACCTGATGTTCTCCTAATCCCAAAGCACACTCCCAACCACCATAAAACACATTAGGAACTCAACGAAACGCAAAGGAAACCCCAAAACACTTCAAAATCACCCGAAGAAAGGAGAGGATCACTCCCCCAAAAAGAAGAAAACCCCAAATACCATGAATCCACGTGAAAACTCCCCCTAAACCTACCTGAAGTTCTCCAAAACCCACAATTTACCCTTTTACAACACGATGACCATGGAAAACCCAATGAAACACAACGGAGACCCCAAAACACGTCAAAAACAACACAAAAAGTCCAGGATCTTCCCACCTCCTCCCCCCAAATAATAAAACAAACAAAAAATGAATACCATAGATCCACCCCAAAACCACCCTAAACCTACCTGATCTTCTCCAAAACCCACAATTTACACTTTTCCACCATGATGACCATGGAAAACCCAATGAAACACAACGGAGACCCCAAAACACGTCAAAAACACCCCAAAAAATATCGGCATCACCCCCAAATCTGGAAGAAAATACGCCAAAACCATAGATCCACCCCAAAACCACCCTAAACCTACCTGATCTTCTCCAAAACCCACAATCCACTCCTATTTAACATAATGACCAACAAACACAACAAAACCGAACGGAGACCCCAAAACACATCAAAAACACCCCAAAAAAGAACAGGTTCAGGCCAAAAAATAGAAGAAAACCCCAAATACCATAGATCCACCCCAAAGACACCCTAAACCTACCTGATGTTCTCCAAAACCCACAATGTACACTTTTCCACCATGATGACCAATGACAACGCAAATAAACCCAACAGAGACCCCAAAACACGTCAAAAACACCCCAAAAAATATCGGCATCACCCCCAAATCTGGAAGAAAATACGCCAAAACCATAGATCCACCCCAAAACCACCCTAAACCTACCTGATCTTCTCCAAAACCCACAATCCACTCCTATTTAACATAATGACCAACAAGAACACAACAAAACCCAACGGAGACCCCAAAACACATCAAAAACACCCCAAAAAAGAACAGGTTCATGCCAAAAAATAGAAGAAAACCCCAAAGACCATAGATCCACCCCAAAGACACCCTAAACCTACCTGATGTTCTCCAAAACCCACAATGTACACTTTTCCACCATGATGACCAATGAGAACGCAAATAAACCCAACAGAGACCCCAAAACACGTCAAAAACACCCCAAACAAGAACGGCATCACCCCCAAAACTGAACGAAAATCCCCCAAAACCATAGATCCACCCCAAAACCACCCTAAACCTACCTGATCTTCTCCAAAACCCACAATCCACACCTATTTATCATAAAGACCAACAGGAACACATCAAAACCAAACGGAGACCCCAAAACACGTCAAATACACCCAAAAAAAAAGAACAGGATCACGCCAAAAAATAGAAGGAAACCCCAAATACCATAGATCCACCCCAAAGACACCCTAAACCTACCTGATGTTCTCCAAAACCCACAATGTACACTTTTCCACCATGATGACCAATGACAACGCAAATAAACCCAACAGAGACCCCAAAACACGTCAAAAACACCCCAAAAAATATCGGCATCACCCCCAAATCTGGAAGAAAATACGCCAAAACCATAGATCCACCCCAAAACCACCCTAAACCTACCTGATCTTCTCCAAAACCCACAATCCACTCCTATTTAACATAATGACCAACAAGAACACAACAAAACCCAACGGAGACCCCAAAACACATCAAAAACACCCCAAAAAAGAACAGGTTCATGCCAAAAAATAGAAGAAAACCCCAAAGACCATAGATCCACCCCAAAGACACCCTAAACCTACCTGATGTTCTCCAAAACCCACAATGTACACTTTTCCACCATGATGACCAATGAGAACGCAAATAAACCCAACAGAGACCCCAAAACACGTCAAAAACACCCCAAACAAGAACGGCATCACCCCCAAAACTGAACGAAAATCCCCCAAAACCATAGATCCACCCCAAAACCACCCTAAACCTACCTGATCTTCTCCAAAACCCACAATCCACACCTATTTATCATAAAGACCAACAGGAACACATCAAAACCAAACGGAGACCCCAAAACACGTCAAATACACCCAAAAAAAAAGAACAGGATCACGCCAAAAAATAGAAGGAAACCCCAAATACCATAGATCCACCCCAAAGACACCCTAAACCTACCTGATGTTCTCCTAATCCCAAAGCACACTCCCAACCACCATAAAACACATTAGGAACTCAACAAAACGCAAAGGAAACCCCAAAACACTTCAAAATCACCCGAAGAAAGGAGAGGATCACTCCCCCAAAAAGAAGAAAACCCCAAATACCATGAATCCACGTGAAAACTCCCCCTAAACCTACCGGAAGTTCTCCAAAACCCACAATTTACCCTTTTACAACACGATGACCATGGAAAACCCAATGAAACACAATGGAGACCCCAAAACACGTCAAAAACAACACAAAAAGTCCAGGATCTTCCCACCTCCTCCCCCCAAATAATAAAACAAACAAAAAATGAATACCATAGATCCACCCCAAAACCACCCTAAACCTACCTGATGTTCTCCGAAACCCACAATGTACACTTTTCCACCATGATGACCAATGAGAACGCAAATAAACCCAACAGAGACCCCAAAACACGTCAAAAACACCCCAAAAAATATCGGCATCACCCCCAAATCTGGAAGAAAATACGCCAAAACCATAGATCCACCCCAAAACCACCCGAAACCTACCTGATGTTCTCCAAAACCCACAATTTACCCTTTTCCACCATGATGACCAACGAGAACCCAACGAAACAAAACAGAGACCCCAAAAACCTTAAAAAACACCCCAAACAAGAATGGCATCACCCCCAAAACTGGAAGAAAATCCGCCAAAACCATAGATCAAACCAAAACCCACCCTAAACCTACCTGATATTCTCCAAAATCCACAATCCACACCTATTTAACAGAAAGACCAACAGGAACACAACAAAATCCAAGGGAGACCCCAAAACACGTCAAATACACCCAAAAAAAAAGAACAGGATCACGCCAAAAAATAGAAGAAAACCCCAAATACCATAGATCCACCCCAAAACCACCCTACACCTACCTGATCTTCTCCAAAACCAACAATTTACCCTTTTCAACCATGATGACCAACGAGAACCCAACAAAACTCAACAGAGACCCCAAAACACGTCAAAAACACCCCAAAAAAGAACAGGTTCATGCCAAAAAATAGAAGAAAACCCCAAAGACCATAGATCCACCCCAAAGACACCCTAAACCTACCTGATGTTCTCCTAATCCCAAAGCACACTCCCAACCACCATAAAACAAATTAGGAACTCAACGAAACGCAACGGAAACCACAAAACACTTCAAAATCACCCGAAGAAAGGAGAGGATCACTCCCCCAAAAAGAAGAAAACCCCAAATACCATGAATCCACGTGAAAACTCCCCCTAAACCTACCTGAAGTTCTCCAAAACCCACAATTCACCCTTTTACAACACGATGACCATGGAAAACCCAATGAAACACAACGGAGACCCCAAAACACGTCAAAAACAAAACAAAAAGTCCAGGATCATCCCCCCCCACCACCCCAAAAAAAAAAAAAACTGAATACCATAGATCCACCCCAAAACCACCCTAAACCTACCTGATCTTCTCCAAAACCCACAATTTACAATTTTCCACCATGATGACCAACGAGAACCCAACAAAACCAAACAGAGACCACAAAAACCTTAAAAAACACCCCAAACAAGAATGGCATCACCCCCAAAACTAGAAAAAAAAACCCAAAACCATAGATCCATCCCAAAACCACCCTAAACCTACCTGATCTTCTCCAAAACCCACAATCCACTCCTATTTAACATAATGACCAACAAGAACACAACAAAACCCAACGGAGACCCCAAAACACATCAAAAACACCCCAAAAAAGAACAGGTTCATGCCAAAAAATAGAAGAAAACCCCAAAGACCATAGATCCACCCCAAAGACACCCTAAACCTACCTGATGTTCTCCAAAACCCACAATGTACACTTTTCCACCATGATGACAAATGAGAACGCAAATAAACCCAACAGAGACCCCAAAACTCGTCAAAAACACCCCAAAAAATATCGGCATCACCCCAAATCTGGAAGAAAATACGCCAAAACCATAGATCCACCCCAAAACCACCCTAAACCTACCTGATCTTCTCCAAAACCCACAATATACCCTTTTCTACCATGATGACCAACGAGAACCCAACAAAACAAAACAGAGACCCCAAAAACCTTAAAAAACACCCCAAACAAGAATGGCATCACCCCCAAAACTGGAAGAAAATCCGCCAAAACTATTGATCAAACCCAAAACCACCCTAAACCTACCTGATGTTCTCCAAAACCCACAATCCACACCTATTTAACATAATGACCAACAAGAACACAACAAAACCTAATGGAGACCCCAAAACACGTCAAAAACACCCCAAAAAATATCGGCATCACCCCCAAAACTGGAAGAAAATACGCCAAAACCATAGATCCACCCCAAAACCACCCGAAACCTACCTGATCTTCTCCAAAACCCACAATTTACCCTTTTCCACCATGATGACCAACGAGAACCCAACAAAACCCAACGGAGACCCCAAAACACATCAAAAACACCCCAAAAAAGAACAGGTTCATGCCAAAAAATAGAAGAAAACCCCAAAGACCATAGATCCACCCCAAAGACACCCTAAACCTACCTGATGTTCTCCAAAACCCACAATGTACACTTTTCCACCATGATGACCAATGACAACGCAAATAAACCCAACAGAGACCCCAATACATGTCAAAAACACCCCAAAAAATATCGGCATCACCCCCAAAACTGGAAGAAAATACGCCAAAACCATAGATCCACCCCAAAACCACCCTAAACCTACCTGATCTTCTCCAAAACCCACAATCCACACCTCTTTAACATAATGACCTACAAGAACACAACAAAACCTAATGGAGACCCCAAAACACGTCCAAAACACCACAAAAAAAAGAACAGAATCACCCCCCAAAAAAAACAGAAGAAAACCCCAAATACCATAGATGCAAACCCAAAACACCCTAAACCTACCTGATGTTCACCAAAACCAACAATTTACAATTTTCCACACTGATGACCAACAAGAACCCAACTAAAATCCAACGGAGACCCCAAAACACGTCAAAAACAACACAAAAAATATCGGCATCACCCCCAAAACTGGAAGAAAATCCCCCAAAACCATAGATCCACCCCAAAACCACCCTAAACCTACCTGATATTCTCCAAAACCCACAATTTACTCTTTTCCACCATGATGACCATGGAAAACCCAATGAAACACAACGGAGACCCCAAAACACGTCAAAAACACCCCAAAAAACATCGGCATCACCCCCAAAACTGAACGAAAATCCCCCAAAACCATAGATCCACCCCAAAACCACCCTAAACCTACCTGATCTTCTCCAAAACCCACAATCCACTCCTATATAACATAATGACCAACAAGAACACAACAAAACCCAACGGAGACCCCAAAACACATCAAAAACACCCCAAAAAAGAACAGGTTCACGCCAAAAAATAGAAGAAAACCCCAAATACCATAGATCCACCCCAAAGACACCCTAAACCTACCTGATGTTCTCCTAATCCCAAAGCACACTCCCAACCACCATAAAACACATTAGGAACTCAACGAAACGCAACGGAAACCACAAAACACTTCAAAATCACCCGAAGAAAGGAGAGGATCACTCCCCCAAAAAGAAGAAAACCCCAAATACCATGACTCCACGCGAAAACTCCCCCTAAACCTACCTGAAGTTCTCCAAAACCCACAATTTACCCTTTTACAACACGATGACCATGGAAAACCCAATGAAACACAACGGAGACCCCAAAACACGTCAAAAACAACACAAAAAGTCCAGGATCTTCCCACCTCCTCCCCCCAAATAATAAAACAAACAAAAAATGAATACCATAGATCCACCCCAAAACCACCCTAAACCTACCTGATCTTCTCCAAAACCCACAATTTACACTTTTCCAACAAAATGACCATGGAAAACCCAATGAAACACAACGGAGACCCCAAAACACGTCAAAAACACCCCAAAAAATATCGGCATCACCCCCAAATCTGGAAGAAAATACGCCAAAACCATAGATCCACCCCAAAACCACCCTAAACCTACCTGATCTTCTCCAAAACCCACAATCCACTCCTATTTAACATAATGACCAACAAGAACACAACAAAACCCAACGGAGACCCCAAAACACATCAAAAACACCCCAAAAAAGAACAGGTTCATGCCAAAAAATAGAAGAAAACCCCAAATACCATAGATCCACCCCAAAGACACCCTAAACCTACCTGATGTTCTCCAAAACCCACAATGTACACTTTTCCACCATGATGACCAATGACAACGCAAATAAACCCAACAGAGACACCAAAACACGTCAAAAACACCCCAAACAAGAACGGCATCACCCCCAAAACTGAAAGAAAATCCCCCAAAACCATAGATCCACCCCAAAACCACCCTAAACCTACCTGATCTTCTCCAAAACCCACAATTTACCCTTTTCAACCATGATGACCAACGAGAACCCAACAAAACTCAACAGAGACCCCAAAACACGTCAAAAACACCCCAAAAAAGAACAGGTTCATGCCAAAAAATAGAAGAAAACCCCAAAGACCATAGATCCACCCCAAAGACACCCTAAACCTACCTGATGTTCTCCTAATCCCAAAGCACACTCCCAACCACCATAAAACAAATTAGGAACTCAACGAAACGCAACGGAAACCACAAAACACTTCAAAAT